>NC_092087.1:46041892-46056892 GCF_045679555.1 Salvelinus alpinus
GTTTCAGATTAAAAATCCTAAAGCTTTCAGACTAAGCTGTTTTGGCTATGGGATTGTATTGTCCACAGGTGAACATGTCATGGAAAGTGAGAGAAATCGCAATTATAGAAAGACTTGCTTCTGAAGGAAGGTGAACATTAAAAGTACGCCCGAACAGGGACTTGAACCCTGGACCCTCAGATTAAAAGTCTGATGCTCTACCGACTGAGCTATCCGGGCTCTGATTTTACTTGTTTTCATACACCTAACCTGCCGGGCAGATGCAGGTCAGATCGTACATTTCCCCAGAGACACAGGCCTCCATTCCAAATGATACACTCAACGAAATCTGAACTAGGCATCACCTCCATAGATGCGATTCTTCCAAGACCTCGTGGCGCAACGGTAGTGCGTCTGACTCCAGATCAGAAGGTTGCGTGTTCAAATCACGTCGTGGTCAGAATTTTGATGTGTGCAATCTCTGCCTTCTTTACACAGCGAAGTCAAAGAATCAGCACAAGTACCAATGTGGCTTTACAGTACAAATCTTGCAAGAAAACGACCAATCCAATGCTGCTTCAGATGACAGTTGTCTCTCACAAAAGCATGGCACACTGCAAATTCCTAAATCAGATGATGCTGTGGGATTGACAGGCTTAAATCAGTCTTCAAACAGGGAGTTTAAACCTGGAGTTTCAGATTAAAAATCCTAAATCTTTCAGACTAAGCTGTTTTGGCTATGGGATTGTATTGTCCACAGGTGAACATGTCATGGAAAGTGAGAGAATTCGCAATTATAGAAAGACTTGCGTCTGAAGGAAGGTGAACATTAAAAGAACGCCCGAACAGGGACTTGAACCCTGGACCCTCAGATTAAAAGTCTGATGCTCTACCGACTGAGCTATCCGGGCTCTGATTTTACTTGTTTTCATACACCTAACCTGCCGGGCAGATGCACGTCAGATCGTACATTTCCCCAGAGACACAGGCCTCCATTCCAAATGATACAGTCAACGAAATCTGAACTAGGCATCACCTCCATAGATGTGATTCTTCCAAGACCTCGTGGCGCAACGGTAGCGCGTTTGACTCCAGATCAGAAGGTTGCGTGTTCAAATCACGTCGTGGTCAGAATTTTGATGTGTGCAATCTCTGCCTTCTTTACACAGCGAAGTCAAAGAATCAGCACAAGTACCAATGTGGCTTTACAGTACAAATCTTGCAAGAAAACGACCAATCCAATGCTGCTTCAGATGACAGTTGTCTCTCACAAAAGCATGGCACACTGCAAATTCCTAAATCAGATGATGCTGTGGAATTGACAGGCTTAAATCAGTCTTCAAACAGGGAGTTTAAACCTGGAGTTTCAGATAAAAAATCCTAAAGCTTTCAGACTAAGCTGTTTTGGCTATGGGATTGTATTGTCCACAGGTGAACATGTCATGGAAAGTGACAGAAATCGCAATTATAGAAAAACTTGCGTCTGAAGGAAGGTGAACATTAAAAGAACGCCCAAACAGGGACTTGAACCCTGGACCCTCAGATTAAAAGTCTGATGCTCTACCAACTGAGCTATCCGGGCTCTGATTTTGCTTGTTTTCATACACCTAACCTGCCGGGCAGATGCACGTCAGATCGTACATTTCCCCAGAGACACAGGCCTCCATTCCAAATGATACACTCAACGAAATCTGAACTAGGCATCACCTCTATAGATGCAATTCTTCCAAGACCTCGTGGCGCAACGGTAGCGCGTCTGACTCCAGATCAGAAGGTTGCGTGTTCAAATCACGTCGTGGTCAGAATTTTGATGTGTGCAATCTCTGCCTTCTTTACACAGCGAAGTCAAAGAATCAGCACAAGTACCAATGTGGCTTTACAGTACAAATCTTGCAAGAAAACGACCAATCCAATGCTGCTTCAGATGACAGTTGTCTCTCACAAAAGCATGGCACACTGCAAATTCCTAAATCAGATGATGCTGTGGGATTGACAGGCTTAAATCAGTCTTCAAACAGGGAGTTTAAACCTGGAGTTTCAGATTAAAAATCCTAAATCTTTCAGACTAAGCTGTTTTGGCTATGGGATTGTATTGTCCACAGGTGAACATGTCATGGAAAGTGAGAGAATTCGCAATTATAGAAAGACTTGCGTCTGAAGGAAGGTGAACATTAAAAGAACGCCCGAACAGGGACTTGAACCCTGGACCCTCAGATTAAAAGTCTGATGCTCTACCGACTGAGCTATCCGGGCTCTGATTTTACTTGTTTTCATACACCTAACCTGCCGGGCAGATGCACGTCAGATCGTACATTTCCCCAGAGACACAGGCCTCCATTCCAAATGATACAGTCAACGAAATCTGAACTAGGCATCACCTCCATAGATGTGATTCTTCCAAGACCTCGTGGCGCAACGGTAGCGCGTCTGACTCCAGATCAGAAGGTTGCGTGTTCAAATCACGTCGTGGTCAGAATTTTGATGTGTGCAATCTCTGCCTTCTTTACACAGCGAAGTCAAAGAATCAGCACAAGTACCAATGTGGCTTTACAGTACAAATCTTGCAAGAAAACGACCAATCCAATGCTGCTTCAGATGACAGTTGTCTCTCACAAAAGCATGACACACTGCAAATTCCTAAATCAGATGATGCTGTGGAATTGACAGGCTTAAATCAGTCTTCAAACAGGGAGTTTAAACCTGGAGTTTCAGATAAAAAATCCTAAAGCTTTCAGACTAAGCTGTTTTGGCTATGGGATTGTATTGTCCACAGGTGAACATGTCATGGAAAGTGACAGAAATCGCAATTATAGAAAAACTTGCGTCTGAAGGAAGGTGAACATTAAAAGAACGCCCAAACAGGGACTTGAACCCTGGACCCTCAGATTAAAAGTCTGATGCTCTACCAACTGAGCTATCCGGGCTCTGATTTTGCTTGTTTTCATACACCTAACCTGCCGGGCAGATGCACGTCAGATCGTACATTTCCCCAGAGACACAGGCCTCCATTCCAAATGATACAGTCAACGAAATCTGAACTAGGCATCACCTCCATAGATGTGATTCTTCCAAGACCTCGTGGCGCAACGGTAGCGCGTCTGACTCCAGATCAGAAGGTTGCGTGTTCAAATCACGTCGTGGTCAGAATTTTGATGTGTGCAATCTCTGCCTTCTTTACACAGCGAAGTCAAAGAATCAGCACAAGTACCAATGTGGCTTTACAGTACAAATCTTGCAAGAAAACGACCAATCCAATGCTGCTTCAGATGACAGTTGTCTCTCACAAAAGCATGGCACACTGCAAATTCCTAAATCAGATGATGCTGTGGGATTGACAGGCTTAAATCAGTCTTCAAACAGGGAGTTTAAACCTGGAGTTTCAGATTAAAAATCCTAAATCTTTCAGACTAAGCTGTTTTGGCTATGGGATTGTATTGTCCACAGGTGAACATGTCATGGAAAGTGAGAGAATTCGCAATTATAGAAAGACTTGCGTCTGAAGGAAGGTGAACATTAAAAGAACGCCCGAACAGGGACTTGAACCCTGGACCCTCAGATTAAAAGTCTGATGCTCTACCGACTGAGCTATCCGGGCTCTGATTTTACTTGTTTTCATACACCTAACCTGCCGGGCAGATGCACGTCAGATCGTACATTTCCCCAGAGACACAGGCCTCCATTCCAAATGATACAGTCAACGAAATCTGAACTAGGCATCACCTCCATAGATGTGATTCTTCCAAGACCTCGTGGCGCAACGGTAGCGCGTTTGACTCCAGATCAGAAGGTTGCGTGTTCAAATCACGTCGTGGTCAGAATTTTGATGTGTGCAATCTCTGCCTTCTTTACACAGCGAAGTCAAAGAATCAGCACAAGTACCAATGTGGCTTTACAGTACAAATCTTGCAAGAAAACGACCAATCCAATGCTGCTTCAGATGACAGTTGTCTCTCACAAAAGCATGGCACACTGCAAATTCCTAAATCAGATGATGCTGTGGAATTGACAGGCTTAAATCAGTCTTCAAACAGGGAGTTTAAACCTGGAGTTTCAGATAAAAAATCCTAAAGCTTTCAGACTAAGCTGTTTTGGCTATGGGATTGTATTGTCCACAGGTGAACATGTCATGGAAAGTGACAGAAATCGCAATTATAGAAAAACTTGCGTCTGAAGGAAGGTGAACATTAAAAGAACGCCCAAACAGGGACTTGAACCCTGGACCCTCAGATTAAAAGTCTGATGCTCTACCAACTGAGCTATCCGGGCTCTGATTTTGCTTGTTTTCATACACCTAACCTGCCGGGCAGATGCACGTCAGATCGTACATTTCCCCAGAGACACAGGCCTCCATTCCAAATGATACACTCAACGAAATCTGAACTAGGCATCACCTCTATAGATGCAATTCTTCCAAGACCTCGTGGCGCAACGGTAGCGCGTCTGACTCCAGATCAGAAGGTTGCGTGTTCAAATCACGTCGTGGTCAGAATTTTGATGTGTGCAATCTCTGCCTTCTTTACACAGCGAAGTCAAAGAATCAGCACAAGTACCAATGTGGCTTTACAGTACAAATCTTGCAAGAAAACGACCAATCCAATGCTGCTTCAGATGACAGTTGTCTCTCACAAAAGCATGGCACACTGCAAATTCCTAAATCAGATGATGCTGTGGGATTGACAGGCTTAAATCAGTCTTCAAACAGGGAGTTTAAACCTGGAGTTTCAGATTAAAAATCCTAAATCTTTCAGACTAAGCTGTTTTGGCTATGGGATTGTATTGTCCACAGGTGAACATGTCATGGAAAGTGAGAGAATTCGCAATTATAGAAAGACTTGCGTCTGAAGGAAGGTGAACATTAAAAGAACGCCCGAACAGGGACTTGAACCCTGGACCCTCAGATTAAAAGTCTGATGCTCTACCGACTGAGCTATCCGGGCTCTGATTTTACTTGTTTTCATACACCTAACCTGCCGGGCAGATGCACGTCAGATCGTACATTTCCCCAGAGACACAGGCCTCCATTCCAAATGATACAGTCAACGAAATCTGAACTAGGCATCACCTCCATAGATGTGATTCTTCCAAGACCTCGTGGCGCAACGGTAGCGCGTCTGACTCCAGATCAGAAGGTTGCGTGTTCAAATCACGTCGTGGTCAGAATTTTGATGTGTGCAATCTCTGCCTTCTTTACACAGCGAAGTCAAAGAATCAGCACAAGTACCAATGTGGCTTTACAGTACAAATCTTGCAAGAAAACGACCAATCCAATGCTGCTTCAGATGACAGTTGTCTCTCACAAAAGCATGACACACTGCAAATTCCTAAATCAGATGATGCTGTGGAATTGACAGGCTTAAATCAGTCTTCAAACAGGGAGTTTAAACCTGGAGTTTCAGATAAAAAATCCTAAAGCTTTCAGACTAAGCTGTTTTGGCTATGGGATTGTATTGTCCACAGGTGAACATGTCATGGAAAGTGACAGAAATCGCAATTATAGAAAAACTTGCGTCTGAAGGAAGGTGAACATTAAAAGAACGCCCAAACAGGGACTTGAACCCTGGACCCTCAGATTAAAAGTCTGATGCTCTACCAACTGAGCTATCCGGGCTCTGATTTTGCTTGTTTTCATACACCTAACCTGCCGGGCAGATGCACGTCAGATCGTACATTTCCCCAGAGACACAGGCCTCCATTCCAAATGATACAGTCAACGAAATCTGAACTAGGCATCACCTCCATAGATGTGATTCTTCCAAGACCTCGTGGCGCAACGGTAGCGCGTCTGACTCCAGATCAGAAGGTTGCGTGTTCAAATCACGTCGTGGTCAGAATTTTGATGTGTGCAATCTCTGCCTTCTTTACACAGCGAAGTCAAAGAATCAGCACAAGTACCAATGTGGCTTTACAGTACAAATCTTGCAAGAAAACGACCAATCCAATGCTGCTTCAGATGACAGTTGTCTCTCACAAAAGCATGGCACACTGCAAATTCCTAAATCAGATGATGCTGTGGAATTGACAGGCTTAAATCAGTCTTCAAACAGGGAGTTTAAACCTGGAGTTTCAGATAAAAAATCCTAAAGCTTTCAGACTAAGCTGTTTTGGCTATGGGATTGTATTGTCCACAGGTGAACATGTCATGGAAAGTGACAGAAATCGCAATTATAGAAAAACTTGCGTCTGAAGGAAGGTGAACATTAAAAGAACGCCCAAACAGGGACTTGAACCCTGGACCCTCAGATTAAAAGTCTGATGCTCTACCAACTGAGCTATCCGGGCTCTGATTTTGCTTGTTTTCATACACCTAACCTGCCGGGCAGATGCACGTCAGATCGTACATTTCCCCAGAGACACAGGCCTCCATTCCAAATGATACAGTCAACGAAATCAGAACTAGGCATCACCTCCATAGATGCGATTCTTCCAAGACCTCGTGGCGCAACGGTAGCGCGACTGACTCCAGATCAGAAGGTTGCGTGATCAAATCACGTCGTGGTCAGAATTTTGATGTGTGCAATCTCTGCCTTCTTTACACAGCGAAGTCAAAGAATCAGCACAAGTACCAATGTGGCTTTACAGTACAAATCTTGCAAGAAAACGACCAATCCAATGCTGCTTCAGATGACAGTTGTCTCTCACAAAAGCATGGCACACTGCAAATTCCTAAATCAGATGATGCTGTGGGATTGACAGGCTTAAATCAGTCTTCAAACAGGGAGTTTAAACCTGGAGTTTCAGATTAAAAATCCTAAAGCTTTCAGACTAAGCTATTTTGGCTATGGGATTGTATTGTCCACAGGTGAACATGTCATGGAAAGTGAGAGAAATCGCAATTATAGAAAGACTTGCTTCTGAAGGAAGGTAAACATTAAAACATCGCCAAAACAGGGACTTGAACCCTGGACCCTCAGATTAAAAGTCTGATGCTCTTCCGACTGAGCTATCCGGGGTCTGATTTTACTTGTTTTCATACACCTAACCTGCCAGGCAGATGCACGTCAGATCGTACATTTCCCCAGAGACACAGGCCTCCATTCCAAATGATACACTCAACGAAATCTGAACTATGCATCACCTCTATAGATGCAATTCTTCCAAGACCTCGTGGCGCAACGGTAGCGCGTCTGACTCCAGATCAGAAGGTTGCGTGTTCAAATCACGTCGTGGTCAGAATTTTGATGTGTGCAATCTCTGCCTTCTTTACACAGCGAAGTCAAAGAATCAGCACAAGTACCAATGTGGCTTTACAGTACAAATCTTGCAAGAAAACGACCAATCCAATGCTGCTTCAGATGACAGTTGTCTCTCACAAAAGCATGGCACACTGCAAATTCCTAAATCAGATGATGCTGTGGGATTGACAGGCTTAAATCAGTCTTCAAACAGGGAGTTTAAACCTGGAGTTTCAGATTAAAAATCCTAAAACTTTCAGACTAAGCTGTTTTGGCTATGGGATTGTATTGTCCACAGGTGAACATGTCATGGAAAGTGAGAGAAATCGCAATTATAGAAAGACTTGCTTCTGAAGGAAGGTGAACATTAAAACATCGCCAAAACAGGGTCTTGAACCCTGGACCCTCAGATTAAAAGTCTGATGCTCTACCGACTGAGCTATCCGGGCTCTGATTTTACTTGTTTTCATACACCTAACCTGCCGGGCAGATGCACTTCAGATCGTACATTTCCCCAGAGACACAGGCCTCCATTCCAAATGATACACTCAACGAAATCTGAACTAGGCATCACCTCCATAGATGCGATTCTTCCAAGACCTCGTGGCGCAACAGTAGCGCGTCTCACTCCAGATCAGAAGGTTGCGTGTTCAAATCACGTCGTGGTCAGAATTTTGATGTGTGCAATCTCTGCCTTCTTTACACAGCGAAGTCAAAGAATCAGCACAAGTACCAATGTGGCTTTACAGTACAAATCTTGCAAGAAAACGACCAATCCAATGCTGCTTCAGATGACAGTTGTCTCTCACAAAAGCATGGCACACTGCAAATTCCTAAATCAGATGATGCTGTGGGATTGACAGGCTTAAATCAGTCTTCAAACAGGGAGTTTAAACCTGGAGTTTCAGATAGAAAATCCTAAAGCTTTCAGACTAAGCTGTTTTGGCTATGGGATTGTATTGTCCACAGGTGAACATGTCATGGAAAGTGAGAGAAATCGCAATTATAGAAAGACTTGCTTCTGAAGGAAGGTGAACATTAAAAGATCACCCAAACAGGGACTTGAACCCTGGACCCTCAGATTAAAAGTCTGATGCTCTAACGACTGAGCTATCCGGGCTCTGATTTTACTTGTTTTCATACACCTAACCTGCCGGGCAGATGCACGTCAGATCGTACATTTCCCCAGAGACACAGGCCTCCATTCCAAATGATACACTCAACGAAATCTGAACTATGCATCACCTCCATAGATGCAATTCTTCCAAGACCTTGTGGTGCAACGGTAGCGCGTCTGACTCCAGATCAGAAGGTTGCGTGTTCAAATCACGTCGTGGTCAGAATTTTGATGTGTGCAATCTCTGCCTTCTTTACACAGCGAAGTCAATGAATCAGCACAAGTACCAATGTGGCTTTACAGTTCAAATGTTGCAAGAAAACGACCAATCCAATGCTGCTTCAGATGACAGTCGTCTCTCACAAAAGCATGGCACACTGCAAATTCCTAAATCAGATGATGCTGTGTGATTGACAGACTTAAATCAGTCTTCAAACAGGGAGTTTAAACCTGGAGGTTCAGATTAAAAATCCTAAAGTTTTCAGACTAAGCTGTTTTGGCTATGGGATTGTATTGTCCACAGGTGAACATGTCATGGAAAGTGAGAGAAATCGCAATTATAGAAAGACTTGCTTCTGAAGGAAGGTGAACATTAAAAGACCGCCCGAACAGGGACTTGAACCCTGGACCCTCAGATTAAAAGTCTGATGCTCTACCAACTGAGCTATCCGGGCTCTGATTTTACTTGTTTTCATACACCTAACCTGCCGGGCAGATGCACGTCAGATCGTACATTTCCCCAGAGACACAGGCCTCCATTCCAAATGATACAGTCAACGAAATCAGAACTAGGCATCACCTCCATAGATGCGATTCTTCCAAGACCTCGTGGCGCAACGGTAGCGCGACTGACTCCAGATCAGAAGGTTGCGTGATCAAATCACGTCGTGGTCAGAATTTTGATGTGTGCAATCTCTGCCTTCTTTACACAGCGAAGTCAAAGAATCAGCACAAGTACCAATGTGGCTTTACAGTACAAATCTTGCAAGAAAACGACCAATCCAATGCTGCTTCAGATGACAGTTGTCTCTCACAAAAGCATGGCACACTGCAAATTCCTAAATCAGATGATGCTGTGGGATTGACAGGCTTAAATCAGTCTTCAAACAGGGAGTTTAAACCTGGAGTTTCAGATTAAAAATCCTAAAGCTTTCAGACTAAGCTATTTTGGCTATGGGATTGTATTGTCCACAGGTGAACATGTCATGGAAAGTGAGAGAAATCGCAATTATAGAAAGACTTGCTTCTGAAGGAAGGTAAACATTAAAACATCGCCAAAACAGGGACTTGAACCCTGGACCCTCAGATTAAAAGTCTGATGCTCTTCCGACTGAGCTAGCCGGGGTCTGATTTTACTTGTTTTCATACACCTAACCTGCCGGGCAGATGCACGTCAGATCGTACATTTCCCCAGAGACACAGGCCTCCATTCCAAATGATACACTCAACGAAATCTGAACTAGGCATCACCTCCATAGAAGCAATTCTTCCAAGACCTCGTGGCGCAACGGTAGCGCGTCTGACTCCAGATCAGAAGGTTGCGTGTTCAAATCACGTCGTGGTCAGAATTTTGATGTGTGCAATCTCTGCCTTCTTTACACAGCGAAGTCAAAGAATCAGCACAAGTACCAATGTGGCTTTACAGTACAAATCTTGCAAGAAAACGACCAATCCAATGCTGCTTCAGATGACAGTTGTCTCTCACAAAAGCATGGCACACTGCAAATTCCTAAATCAGATGATGCTGTGGGATTGACAGGCTTAAATCAGTCTTCAAACAGGGAGTTTAAACCTGGAGTTTCAGATTAAAAATCCTAAAGCTTTCAGACTAAGCTGTTTTGGCTAGGGGATTGTATTGTCCACAGGTGAACATGTCATGGAACGTGAGAGAAATCGCAATTATAGAAAGACTTGCTTCTGAAGGAAGGTGAACATTAAAAGATCGCCCAAACAGGGACTTGAACCGTGGACCCTCAGATTAAAAGTCTGATGCTCTACCGACTGAGCTATCCGGGCTCTGATTTTACTTGTTTTCATACACCTAACCTGCCGGGCAGATGCACGTCAGATCGTACATTTCCCCAGAGACACAGGCCTCCATTCCAAATGATACAGTCAACGAAATCAGAACTAGGCATCACCTCCATAGATGCGATTCTTCCAAGACCTCGTGGCGCAACGGTAGCGCGACTGACTCCAGATCAGAAGGTTGCGTGTTCAAATCACGTCGTGGTCAGAATTTTGATGTGTGCAATCTCTACCTTCTTTACACAGCGAAGTCAAAGAATCAGCACAAGTACCAATGTGGCTTTACAGTACAAATCTTGCAAGAAAACGACCAATCCAATCCTGCTTCAGATGACAGTTGTCTCTCACAAAAGCATGGCACACTGCAAATTCCTAAATCAGATGATGCTGTGGAATTGACAGGCTTAAATCAGTCTTCAAACAGGGAGTTTAAACCTGGAGTTTCAGATAAAAAATCCTAAAGCTTTCAGACTAAACTGTTTTGGCTATGGGATTGTATTGTCCACAGGTGAACATGTCATGGAAAGTGACAGAAATCGCAATTATAGAAAAACTTGCGTCTGAAGGAAGGTGAACATTAAAAGAACGCCCAAACAGGGACTTGAACCCTGGACCCTCAGATTAAAAGTCTGATGCTCTACCAACTGAGCTATCCGGGCTCTGATTTTACTTGTTTTCATACACCTAACCTGCCGGGCAGATGCACGTCAGATCGTACATTTCCCCAGAGACACAGGCCTCCATTCCAAATGATACAGTCAACGAAATCAGAACTAGGCATCACCTCCATAGATGCGATTCTTCCAAGACCTCGTGGCGCAACGGTAGCGCGACTGACTCCAGATCAGAAGGTTGCGTGATCAAATCACGTCGTGGTCAGAATTTTGATGTGTGCAATCTCTGCCTTCTTTACACAGCGAAGTCAAAGAATCAGCACAAGTACCAATGTGGCTTTACAGTACAAATCTTGCAAGAAAACGACCAATCCAATGCTGCTTCAGATGACAGTTGTCTCTCACAAAAGCATGGCACACTGCAAATTCCTAAATCAGATGATGCTGTGGGATTGACAGGCTTAAATCAGTCTTCAAACAGGGAGTTTAAACCTGGAGTTTCAGATTAAAAATCCTAAAGCTTTCAGACTAAGCTATTTTGGCTATGGGATTGTATTGTCCACAGGTGAACATGTCATGGAAAGTGAGAGAAATCGCAATTATAGAAAGACTTGCTTCTGAAGGAAGGTAAACATTAAAACATCGCCAAAACAGGGACTTGAACCCTGGACCCTCAGATTAAAAGTCTGATGCTCTTCCGACTGAGCTATCCGGGGTCTGATTTTACTTGTTTTCATACACCTAACCTGCCGGGCAGATGCACGTCAGATCGTACATTTCCCCAGAGACACAGGCCTCCATTCCAAATGATACACTCAACGAAATCTGAACTAGGCATCACCTCCATAGATGCAATTCTTCCAAGACCTCGTGGCGCAAAGGTAGTGCGTCTGACTCCAGATCAGAAGGTTGCGTGTTCAAATCACGTCGTGGTCAGAATTTTGATGTGTGCAATCTCTGCCTTCTTTACACAGCGAAGTCAAAGAATCAGCACAAGTACCAATGTGGCTTTACAGTACAAATCTTGCAAGAAAACGACCAATCCAATGCTGCTTCAGATGACAGTTGTCTCTCACAAAAGCATGGCACACTGCAAATTCCTAAATCAGATGATGCTGTGGGATTGACAGGCTTAAATCAGTCTTCAAACAGGGAGTTTAACCTGGAGTTTCAGATTAAAAATCCTAAAGCTTTCAGACTAAGCTGTTTTGGCTAGGGGATTGTATTGTCCACAGGTGAACATGTCATGGAACGTGAGAGAAATCGCAATTATAGAAAGACTTGCTTCTGAAGGAAGGTGAACATTAAAAGATCGCCCAAACAGGGACTTGAACCTTGGACCCTCAGATTAAAAGTCTGATGCTCTACCGACTGAGCTATCCGGGCTCTGATTTTACTTGTTTTCATACACCTAACCTGCCGGGCAGATGCACGTCAGATCGTACATTTCCCCAGAGACACAGGCCTCCATTCCAAATGATACAGTCAACGAAATCTGAACTAGGCATCACCTCCATAGATGCGATTCTTCCAAGACCTCGTGGCGCAACGGTAGCGCGTCTGACTCCATATCAGAAGGTTGCGTGTTCAAATCACGTCGTGGTCAGAATTTTGATGTGTGCAATCTCTGCCTTCTTTACACAGCGAAGTCAAAGAATCAGCACAAGTACCAATGTGGCTTTACAGTACAAATCTTGCAAGAAAACGACCAATCCAATGCTGCTTCAGATGACAGTTGTCTCTCACAAAAGCATGGCACACTGCAAATTCCTAAATCAGATGATGCTGTGGGATTGACAGGCTTAAATCAGTCTTCAAACAGGGAGTTTAAAACTGGAGTTTCAGATTAAAAATCCTAAAGCTTTCAGACTAAGCTGTTTTGGCTATGGGATTGTATTGTCCACAGGTGAACATGTCATGGAAAGTGAGAGAAATCGCAATTATAGAAAGACTTGCTTCTGAAGGAAGGTAAACATTAAAACATCGCCAAAACAGGGACTTGAACCCTGGACCCTCAGATTAAAAGTCTGATGCTCTTCCGACTGAGCTATCCGGGGTCTGATTTTACTTGTTTTCATACACCTAACCTGCCGGGCAGATGCACGTCAGATCGTACATTTCCCCAGAGACACAGGCCTCCATTCCAAATGATACACTCAACGAAATCTGAACTAGGCATCACCTCCATAGATGCAATTCTTCCAAGACCTCGTGGCGCAAAGGTAGTGCGTCTGACTCCAGATCAGAAGGTTGCGTGTTCAAATCACGTCGTGGTCAGAATTTTGATGTGTGCAATCTCTGCCTTCTTTACACAGCGAAGTCAAAGAATCAGCACAAGTACCAATGTGGCTTTACAGTACAAATCTTGCAAGAAAACGACCAATCCAATGCTGCTTCAGATGACAGTTGTCTCTCACAAAAGCATGGCACACTGCAAATTCCTAAATCAGATGATGCTGTGGGATTGACAGGCTTAAATCAGTCTTCAAACAGGGAGTTTAACCTGGAGTTTCAGATTAAAAATCCTAAAGCTTTCAGACTAAGCTGTTTTGGCTAGGGGATTGTATTGTCCACAGGTGAACATGTCATGGAACGTGAGAGAAATCGCAATTATAGAAAGACTTGCTTCTGAAGGAAGGTGAACATTAAAAGATCGCCCAAACAGGGACTTGAACCTTGGACCCTCAGATTAAAAGTCTGATGCTCTACCGACTGAGCTATCCGGGCTCTGATTTTACTTGTTTTCATACACCTAACCTGCCGGGCAGATGCACGTCAGATCGTACATTTCCCCAGAGACACAGGCCTCCATTCCAAATGATACAGTCAACGAAATCTGAACTAGGCATCACCTCCATAGATGCGATTCTTCCAAGACCTCGTGGCGCAACGGTAGCGCGTCTGACTCCATATCAGAAGGTTGCGTGTTCAAATCACGTCGTGGTCAGAATTTTGATGTGTGCAATCTCTGCCTTCTTTACACAGCGAAGTCAAAGAATCAGCACAAGTACCAATGTGGCTTTACAGTACAAATCTTGCAAGAAAACGACCAATCCAATGCTGCTTCAGATGACAGTTGTCTCTCACAAAAGCATGGCACACTGCAAATTCCTAAATCAGATGATGCTGTGGGATTGACAGGCTTAAATCAGTCTTCAAACAGGGAGTTTAAAACTGGAGTTTCAGATTAAAAATCCTAAAGCTTTCAGACTAAGCTGTTTTGGCTATGGGATTGTATTGTCCACAGGTGAACATGTCATGGAAAGTGAGAGAAATCGCAATTATAGAAAGACTTGCTTCTGAAGGAAGGTGAACATTAAAACATCGCCAAAATAGGGACTTGAACCCTGGACCCTCAGATTAAAAGTCTGATGCTCTACCGACTGAGCTATCCGGGCTCTGATTTCGCTTGTTTTCATACACCTAACCTGCCGGGCAGATGCACGTCAGATCGTACATTTCCCCAGAGACACAGGCCTCCATTCCAAATGATACACTCAACGCAATCTGAACTAGGCATCACCTCCATAAATGCGATTCTTCCAAGACCTCGTGGCACAACGGTAGTGCGTCTGACTCCAGATCAGAAGGTTGCGTGTTCAAATCACGTCGTGGTCAGAATTTTGATGTGTGCAATCTCTGCCTTCTTTACACAGCGAAGTCAAAGAATCAGCACAAGTACCAATGTGGCTTTACAGTACAAATCTTGCAAGAAAACGACCAATCCAATGCTGCTTCAGATGACAGTTGTCTCTCACAAAAGCATGGCACACTGCAAATTCCTAAATCAGATGATGCTGTGGGATTGACAGGCTTAAATCAGTCTTCAAACAGGGAGTTTAAAACTGGAGTTTCAGATTAAAAATCCTAAAGCTTTCAGACTAAGCTGTTTTGGCTATGGGATTGTATTGTCCACAGGTGAACATGTCATGGAAAGTGACAGAAATCGCAATTATAGAAAGACTTGCTTCTGAAGGAAGGTGAACATTAAAAGTACGCCCGAACAGGGACTTGAACCCTGGACCCTCAGATTAAAAGTCTGATGCTCTACCGACTGAGCTATCCGGGCTCTGATTTTACTTGTTTTCAT
>NC_092087.1:46059392-46065247 GCF_045679555.1 Salvelinus alpinus
TATTGTCCACAGGTGAACATGTCATGGAAAGTGAGAGAAATCGCAATTATAGAAAGACTTGCTTCTGAAGGAAGGTGAACATTAAAACATCGCCAAAACAGGGACTTGAACCCTGGACCCTCAGATTAAAAGTCTGATGCTCTACCGACTGAGCTATCCGGGCTCTGATTTCACTTGTTTTCATACACCTAACCTGCCGGGCAGATGCACGTCAGATCGTACATTTCCCCAGAGACACAGGCCTCCATTCCAAATGATACACTCAACGCAATCTGAACTAGGCATCACCTCCATAGATGCGATACTTCCAAGACCTCGTGGCGCAACGGTAGCGCGTCTGACTCCAGATCAGCAGGTTGCGTGTTCAAATCACGTCGTGGTCAGAATTTTGATGTGTGCAATCTCTGCCTTCTTTACACAGCGAAGTCAAAGAATCAGCACAAGTACCAATGTGGCTTTACAGTACAAATCTTGCAAGAAAACGACCAATCCAATGCTGCTTCAGATGACAGTTGTCTCTCACAAAAGCATGGCACACTGCAAATTCCTAAATCAGATGATGCTGTGGGATTGACAGGCTTATATCAGTCTTCAAACAGGGAGTTTAAACCTGGAGTTTCAGATTAAAAATCCTAAAGCTTTCAGACTACGCTGTTTTGGCTATGGGATTGTATTGTCCACAGGTGAACATGTCATGGAAAGTGAGAGAAATCGCAATTATAGAAAGACTTGCTTCTGAAGGAAGGTGAACATTAAAACATCGCCAAAGTAGGGACTTGAACCCTGGACTCTCAGATTAAAAGTCTGATGCTCTACCGACTGAGCTATCCGGGCTCTCATTTCACTTGTTTTCATACACCTAACCTGCCGGGCAGATGCACATCAGATCGTACATTTCCCCAGAGACACAGGCCTCCATTCCAAATGATACACTCAACGCAATCTGAACTAGGCATCACCTCCATAGATGCGATTCTTCCAAGACCTCGTGGTGCAACGGTAGCGCGTCTGACTCCATATCAGAAGGTTGCGTGTTCAAATCACGTCGTGGTCAGAATTTTGATGTGTGCAATCTCTGCCTTCTTTACACAGCGAAGTCAAAGAATCAGCACAAGTACCAATGTGGCTTTACAGTACAAATCTTGCAAGAAAACGACCAATCCAATGCTGCTTCAGATGACAGTTGTCTCTCACAAAAGCATGGCACACTGCAAATTCCTAAATCAGATGATGCTGTGGGATTGACAGGCTTAAATCAGTCTTCAAACAGGGAGTTTAAAACTGGAGTTTCAGATTAAAAATCCTAAAGCTTTCAGACTAAGCTGTTTTGGCTATGGGATTGTATTGTCCACAGGTGAACATGTCATGGAAAGTGAGAGAAATCGCAATTATAGAAAGACTTGCTTCTGAAGGAAGGTGAACATTAAAACATCGCCAAAACAGGGACTTGAACCCTGGACCCTCAGATTAAAAGTCTGATGCTCTACCGACTGAGCTATCCGGGCTCTGATTTCACTTGTTTTCATACACCTAACCTGCCGGGCAGATGCACGTCAGATCGTACATTTCCCCAGAGACACAGGCCTCCATTCCAAATGATACACTCAACGCAATCTGAACTAGGCATCACCTCCATAGATGCGATACTTCCAAGACCTCGTGGCGCAACGGTAGCGCGTCTGACTCCAGATCAGCAGGTTGCGTGTTCAAATCACGTCGTGGTCAGAATTTTGATGTGTGCAATCTCTGCCTTCTTTACACAGCGAAGTCAAAGAATCAGCACAAGTACCAATGTGGCTTTACAGTACAAATCTTGCAAGAAAACGACCAATCCAATGCTGCTTCAGATGACAGTTGTCTCTCACAAAAGCATGGCACACTGCAAATTCCTAAATCAGATGATGCTGTGGGATTGACAGGCTTATATCAGTCTTCAAACAGGGAGTTTAAACCTGGAGTTTCAGATTAAAAATCCTAAAGCTTTCAGACTACGCTGTTTTGGCTATGGGATTGTATTGTCCACAGGTGAACATGTCATGGAAAGTGAGAGAAATCGCAATTATAGAAAGACTTGCTTCTGAAGGAAGGTGAACATTAAAACATCGCCAAAGTAGGGACTTGAACCCTGGACTCTCAGATTAAAAGTCTGATGCTCTACCGACTGAGCTATCCGGGCTCTGATTTCACTTGTTTTCATACACCTAACCTGCCGGGCAGATGCACATCAGATCGTACATTTCCCCAGAGACACAGGCCTCCATTCCAAATGATACACTCAACGCAATCTGAACTAGGCATCACCTCCATAGATGCGATTCTTCCAAGACCTCGTGGCGCAACGGTAGCGCGTCTGACTCCATATCAGAAGGTTGCGTGTTCAAATCACGTCGTGGTCAGAATTTTGATGTGTGCAATCTCTGCCTTCTTTACACAGCGAAGTCAAAGAATCAGCACAAGTACCAATGTGGCTTTACAGTACAAATCTTGCAAGAAAACGACCAATCCAATGCTGCTTCAGATGACAGTTGTCTCTCACAAAAGCATGGCACACTGCAAATTCCTAAATCAGATGATGCTGTGGGATTGACAGGCTTAAATCAGTCTTCAAACAGGGAGTTTAAAACTGGAGTTTCAGATTAAAAATCCTAAAGCTTTCAGACTAAGCTGTTTTGGCTATGGGATTGTATTGTCCACAGGTGAACATGTCATGGAAAGTGAGAGAAATCGCAATTATAGAAAGACTTGCTTCTGAAGGAAGGTGAACATTAAAAGTACGCCCGAACAGGGACTTGAACCCTGGACCCTCGGATTAAAAGTATGATGCTCTACCGACTGAGCTATCCGGGCTCTGATTTTACTTGTTTTCATACACCTAACCTGCCGGGCAGATGCAGGTCAGATCGTACATTTCCCCAGAGACACAGGCCTCCATTCCAAATGATACACTCAACGAAATCTGAACTAGGCATCACCTCCATAGATGCGATTCTTCCAAGACCTCGTGGCGCAACGGTAGTGCGTCTGACTCCAGATCAGAAGGTTGCGTGTTCAAATCACGTCGTGGTCAGAATTTTGATGTGTGCAATCTCTGCCTTCTTTACACAGCGAAGTCAAAGAATCAGCACAAGTACCAATGTGGCTTTACAGTACAAATCTTGCAAGAAAACGCCCAATCCAATGCTGCTTCAGATGACAGTTGTCTCTCACAAAAGCATGGCACACTGCAAATTCCTAAATCAGATGATGCTGTGGGATTGACAGGCTTAAATCAGTCTTCAAACAGGGAGTTTAAAACTGGAGTTTCAGATTAAAAATCCTAAAGCTTTCAGACTAAGCTGTTTTGGCTATGGGATTGTATTGTCCACAGGTGAACATGTCATGGAAAGTGAGAGAAATCGCAATTATAGAAAGACTTGCTTCTGAAGGAAGGTGAACATTAAAACATCGCCAAAATAGGGACTTGAACCCTGGACCCTCAGATTAAAAGTCTGATGCTCTACCGACTGAGCTATCCGGGCTCTGATTTCGCTTGTTTTCATACACCTAACCTGCCGGGCAGATGCACGTCAGATCGTACATTTCCCCAGAGACACAGGCCTCCATTCCAAATGATACACTCAACGAAATCTGAACTAGGCATCACCTCCATAGTTGCGATTCTTCCAAGACCTCGTGGCGCAACGGTAGCGCGTCTGACTCCAGATCAGAAGGTTGCGTGTTCAAATCACGTCGTGGTCAGAATTTTGATGTGTGCAATCTCTGCCTTCTTTACACAGCGAAGTCAAAGAATCAGCACAAGTACCAATGTGGCTTTACAGTACAAATCTTGCAAGAAAACGACCAATCCAATGCTGCTTCAGATGACAGTTGTCTCTCACAAAAGCATGGCACACTGCAAATTCCTAAATCAGATGATGCTGTGGGATTGACAGGCTTAAATCAGTCTTCAAACAGGGAGTTTAAACCTGGAGTTTCAGATTAAAAATCCTAAATCTTTCAGACTAAGCTGTTTTGGCTATGGGATTGTATTGTCCACAGGTGAACATGTCATGGAAAGTGAGAGAAATCGCAATTATAGAAAGACTTGCTTCTGAAGGAAGGTGAACATTAAAAGATCACCCAAACAGGGACTTGAACCCTGGACCCTCAGATTAAAAGTCTGATGCTCTAACGACTGAGCTATCCGGGCTCTGATTTTACTTGTTTTCATACACCTAACCTGCCGGGCAGATGCACGTCAGATCGTACATTTCCCCAGAGACACAGGCCTCCATTCCAAATGATACACTCAACGAAATCTGAACTATGCATCACCTCCATAGATGCAATTCTTCCAAGACCTCGTGGCGCAATGGTAGCGCGTCTGACTCCAGATCAGAAGGTTGCGTGTTCAAATCACGTCGTGGTCAGAATTTTGATGTGTGCAATCTCTGCCTTCTTTACACAGCGAAGTCAAAGAATCAGCACAAGTACCAATGTGGCTTTACAGTACAAATCTTGCAAGAAAACGACCAATCCAATGCTGCTTCAGATGACAGTTGTCTCTCACAAAAGCATGGCACACTGCAAATTCCTAAATCAGATGATGCTGTGGGATTGACAGGCTTAAATCAGTCTTCAAACAGGGAGTTTAAACCTGGAGTTTCAGATTAAAAATCCTAAAGCTTTCAGACTAAGCTGTTTTGGCTATGGGATTGTATTGTCCACAGGTGAACATGTCATGGAAAGTGAGAGAAATCGCAATTATAGAAAGACTTGCTTCTGAAGGAAGGTGAACATTAAAAGATCACCCAAACAGGGACTTGAACCCTGGACCCTCAGATTAAAAGTCTGATGCTCTTCCGACTGAGCAATCCGGGCTCTGATTTTACTTGTTTTCATACACCTAACCTGCCGGGCAGATGCACGTCAGATCGTACATTTCCCCAGAGACACAGGCCTCCATTCCAAATGCTCCAGTCAACGAAATCTGAACTAGGCATCACCTCCATAGATGCGATTCTTCCAAGACCTCGTGGCGCAACGGTAGCGCGTCTGACTCCAGATCAGAAGGTTGCGTGTTCAAATCACGTCGTGGTCAGAATTTTGATGTGTGCAATCTCTGCCTTCTTTACACAGCGAAGTCAAAGAATCAGCACAAGTACCAATGTGGCTTTACAGTACAAATCTTGCAAGAAAACGACCAATCCAATGCTGCTTCAGATGACAGTTGTCTCTCACAAAAGCATGGCACACTGCAAATTCCTAAATCAGATGATGCTGTGGGATTGACAGGCTTATATCAGTCTTCAAACAGGGAGTTTAAACCTGTAGTTTCAGATTAAAAATCCTAAAGCTTTCAGACTAAGCTGTTTTGGCTATGGGATTGTATTGTCCACAGGTGAACATGTCATGGAAAGTGAGAGAAATCGCAATTATAGAAAGACTTGCTTCTGAAGGAAGGTGAACATTAAAACATCGCCAAAATAGGGACTTGAACCCTGGACCCTCAGATTAAAAGTCTGATGCTCTACCATCTGAGCTATCCGGGCTCTGATTTCACTTGTTTTCATACACCTAACCTGCCGGGCAGATGCACGTCAGATCGTACATTTCCCCAGAGACACAGGCCTCCATTCCAAATGATACACTCAACGCAATCTGAACTAGGCATCACCTCCATAAATGCGATTCTTCCAAGACCTCGTGGCACAACGGTAGTGCGTCTGACTCCAGATCAGAAGGTTGCGTGTTCAAATCACGTCGTGGTCAGAATTTTGATGTGTGCAATCTCTGCCTTCTTTACACAGCGAAGTCAAAGAATCAGCACAAGTACCAATGTGGCTTTACAGTACAAATCTTGCAAGAAAACGACC